>NC_134483.1:535657530-535699795 GCF_040206685.1 Ascaphus truei
AGACAGTTCCTCTGTGTTCTAGAGCCCTATGCAGTTTGTGCAGCAGACATTTAAAGCGGATTGATGACCCAGGTGAAGACTGGCTAATTGACTCTAGCTACAATTAAACAGCTCCCTGCTGGACGTATCAGCTACAGACAGGCTCTATGGGTGCGGCCATTATAAACTGGGGAAAGCCCCTGTCACACACTCCCTCTCTTCCTCACTCACCTTCCTCCCCTCCTCCTCTCTCACTCAATGCCCCTCTACTTTCACTCAATCACCCCTCACAATCAATTCCTCCCTCATTGAGACAAGGGAATACTCAGAAATCACAGTGTCTCAAAATGCTCAAAATGGGATATATTCAATGTACCAAATAATAATAATAATAATAATAATAAATAATATGTAATAATAATAATATGTAATAATAATAATATGTAATAATAATAACATGTAAAAAGTATGTGAGTTTGCTCTTCTAATGTGCCCAGGAGAAACTACATCGCCCATGCTGCTCTAAGGGGCAAGGACTGATGACTGTTGGGGAGTGGATATATATATGAGGCAGTAACTTTTTCTAGGTCTCTCTCTCCCTGAGTCTTTAATGTTGTTCATGAAGAATTAACCGCAGCCCCTTTCTACATATCCAGATCTTCCTTTTAAAAACTTCAGCATGAGAATGAATTGGGAGACAGGGTTGCTGTCAGCTGCTAAATCCCTCCTATAATTAGACAGAAGCTGTGACATTTCCAGCTAGGTCTCCTAGTAGAGAGGGTTCCTTAGATAGACAGTTGGCTTTATCAGTATGGACATAAGCCCTACAGACTTGGAAGATATTTCGGATATCAGCTGGACAGAGGATCATCATCCCAGGGTGTTTACATGGAGGACCATGACCAGCGAGTGACCAGAGTGTGAGTTCAGGGGACTACCCCGTAACGGGATACCAGTACTTTTAATACCTTTTACCACCGGAATCACTATCACCAGACAGGACACAATAATTGAATAAACGAAAGTTTTTTCTGGCAAGCCAGCAAACATACAAAATCACAGTGAATCACTCACCAACTGGGGGCCTGGGGAGGACGTCTCTAGCCTCACCTAGGAGCAGGTTCCTGCTTCAGAAGGCTTACCCCCTTCTTCTTCACGTCCCAGGCTTCTCCGGCGCTTCTCCACTGAGATCAGTGCTTGTGTATGCTCTTTTACACCAAGCACTTTTGAATCTCCCGCCAGCGTGTCTCCGATCAGCTCCAAACTAAGTCTGCGCTTGTCTCCGCTCGGCAGGCTTCACCAGAGCTTCTCCATCCTGTGCACTGCTATTTGCCACAGAGCACTTTTGAAAAGCCTGCCATCCGAGTCTCTGATCGACAACAGGAATTGTCTGGTTCTCTGCCCCGGCCACACTCCTTACATAGCCCCTACTGGCTCTCCTTAACATGGAGCAGGAGCTGGTGACCAATCACAGCGCTGATCATGACAGTGCAGCCAATCTCAGGAGGAGGGCTCGCCGGCTGTACAAATGTGAGGAGGGGGCTTGGCTAGGCACTCAGGACCGCCCCTGGATCACGAGGCTGCTGGAGAGCGGCAAATTTGAATAGCTCTTTTCTGGAAGGGGTTACACAAAACATATCATACACTGGTCAGAATAAGCCTCACATAGGCGGCCTTTACATATGGTATTGGTGCATTCAGCCGGGCTTCATCTTTATTATATGAGGTTGGCTACCCCTACCGTGACATACCCATGCACATTATAGAGTTAGATAGATCAGGGATCAGGTTGGTGACTTGATCACTGACGATATTATATAGTTCCCCCATCCTGACCAAGGACTGGATATTTGCTACATATGATACAGGGTATGGAACCTGTGGTTATTGGGATAGCAGTGCCCTGCATGGTTTTTGTCTTTGACAATATTTGGCAGCCACGTTTCTGGGAGACAATCTATCATTTCTTTACTGAGCTCAGAATACACTTTTAACTGTTTTGATGCTCTAACAAGACAGTTGAACTATATGTTTATGTTGAATTATGTAATAGTTTGTTTAATAGAAGTATAAGATCTGTATTGTGTGTGCCAGGGGTTGCTGGGCAGATTACAATAACCATAGCAACCATGTTCTGGGCCGGCAGCCAAGTACCCTTTTAGTTGCTACAAAGTAAAACTCCATTGACAGCCCTTCGGTAGTTAATAAACTCTTTTACTTTATTACAATTGGCTGCAATTACTGGTGTGTACTATTTAATATGCAAGAAGAGAGATTGTCCATGTTTGGCTACTCTGACTGGAGGTGACCCTTGAAATATACGGTGTCCTATCCCTAACAAATTGTTCAGGATCTAAGGGCTATTAGTGACCACCTTGTAGCCTCAACCATTGGGGTACAGAAACGATTGCACCCGGTGTAATGGAGAACTAGTAAAAAGGATATTAGGACTGGGTAACGGTGGGACTTTACTCTGGGTTCAAGGTCAGGATCATAGCACATATATTCTAATTATGGTTAAGGTGTAGATGTAAGCTTCTAGACGTGGGTTGTATTGTGGTCTATCATGACAATATTTTTGTATAGATGCAGTGGCAGATTTCCCATTAGGCCCATTAGGCCCGGGCCTAGGGCAGCAAAGTTTGGGGGTGGCAAAACGTGCCGCTCCCATATGTAAAAAAAGAAGAAGGAGAGAGCGCAAAACACATAGTGTACCCTGTAATTTTAATAGAACAATAAAAACGGTTAAAAACACTCACAGACATCCGCCATAAGTGTGCACGAAAATAGATACTGAATCGTCTGTGTAGTCCCACTCCAGCACCCGCCGCAGCCGTAGTTCTTTCCCCCGGTGTGCACTATCGGCTCCAGTAGTCCTCTCTCCACGACCGGATCAATCCCACTGCCGCGTTCGCGTCACATGGATAGTGACGTCAGTCCGTTGTGCGTCAATCACGTCGCTTCGGGATTGGCTTGGAGCCTTGTGGTGCTACTGTCGGAGAGCTGAATACGGCTTGCAACGAGTGTAGTTGTGGGTGGTTGCAGACTGAATGCCACTAGAGACACAGCTCAGCCCTACGCGTTTCCAGGAGTCTTCTCCTCTTCATCAGGGCCGCTGTGTTTTCGCCCCATAAGTATTTGCTGCGCTCTCTAGCTTTTCCTTGCTGCGGCCCTCTATCTCCATTGGAACCCCAGCCACAAATGACGCCGCAGACGTCCCAACGTGATGTCACACGGCGTCTCGTTGCCATGGCAATGTGACGGTGCGATGTCAAATGACGTTGCATTACCTTGGCAACGTGACGCTGTGCGCCATCACGTTGATGACATCTGCTGCATCATTTGATGCTGGGATTCCATAAGGGATGTAGGGCAGCAGCAAGAAGGCGGCCGATACATGTAAGTGCCCAGAGGTGGCGGATTTTCACATTTTCAAATCCGCCGCTGTATAGATGTGTATTATTTTTTTCAAAACATTTCAATTTTTTTTATTTTTAGTAAGACCGGTTGGTGATTCTGCTGGAGAATCATTATTACACAATTGAGTAATGAGAAGTCCCTGGCATTTTGCTCTAAAAAGTAAATTGGCTAATTTCGCTAGTGCAGTTTTGGTGGAGGGGTTAGGATGAAATGTATTCTTCAGTGTATCAAGGACTGAGTTAGACATTAAATCTACAGTAGTATGCCCTTTAATAAAAGCTTTTAATGTAATTGTGTAGGCGAGAGGGAGATAAGAGATAGGGAATGGATAGATCAACTGGATCAAGAAAAAAACTTCTCCAGGATGTTTAAAACACGTGCTTGAAAGATTGTATTGTATTGTATGTCTTTATTTATATAGCGCCATTAATGTACATAGCGCTTCACAGCAGTAATACATGTGGTAATCAAATAAATAACAGATAATATAAATAACAGATCATGGGAATAAGTGCTTTAGACATTAAGGAAGAGGAGTCCGTGCTCCGATGAGGGAAATACACCACTCTTGAGCGATAGGTTAAATATATGAGTTATGGTAGGAATAATAAAGTGAGGAGGGAGGTGCAGAGAAAATGTGCGGAAATTAGATTAGTGTTAGTGTTAATGTTGTAGAGGATGAACAGGAAAGAAGATGGGAGACTTCTGAGTCACAAGAGAGACATTTCAGGGTTGCCCTGGGACCATGCCAAATGCCAAATACTTTGTCTTTAAAATGGGTCACTAAATATCGAGAAATTAGAGCACAGGGAAGGCTGGTGGGCAAGAAATTCCACTAGACGTGGACAAAAGACTCCAACTGGGCTAGAGGATAAAGAGTATGATATTAGAAATATGTGTGTTTGGAAATGCACAAGGCAGCGTAATAGGAAGATAGGATACATGTATAGATGAGGATATCTTTAAAGCATGATTTCCTCCAGTGATGTTCAGCAGTGAGGGAGCATTTATAAAGGCATTGTGTTGTGCTAATGTGCCAGGGTTGGAGCCTAAGGGGAAAACAGCTGAGAATGGTGGCAGGAGCTGCTTGGCCTAGGGTATACAAGAGTGTAGTTATAGGTGGATGTTGCAAAGTATAAACAGGAGAAGGTAGGGAGAAAGCAGTTTGCATGAAGTGTGTGTGTAGAGATAGGAATAGTGGTGGTGGCAGGTGGTAGAGTAAGGTGAGAAGAGATGGTGATCAGACAACGGGTAGGACATGTTGTAAAAGTTCTAGATAGGGCAGAGATGGGAGAATACAAGGTCAACGGAGTGTCCACCACAAGGGGTAGGCGAGTTGGAACACTGAAGAGACCAAAGGAGAAGGCTAGTGAGAGTAGGAATGAAGCAGCATTGTATTTGCCAGTAGTTGTTTAAATCGCAATAGGGGATAAAATAATATTGAGATCAATTACATAGAATTTTAAGAGGAGATATGGGAGTTTTTACTTCACTCAAATCATAATGTAATTTATCAATGGGTTCCTTTCCTGTTGTGAACATTCTCATTTATGCTGTATGGTGTAACAGTAACCTTTGGCATTACACAATTGTTACTCAATTATTGGGCATAGAAGACCATCACAATGAAAATGTAGTAGAGATAACATACTTCCATTGTTTCTATAGAAATGTAGGTTCACTTGAATGGTCCATAAGGTGTCTTATGGTGTCATACGGTAAGCTTGGTACCACTTGCTTTCCAGCATTGTGTGTGATGCTACAGCCTGCTGGAGTTTACTAGATTGTATTGTATTGTATTGTATGTCTTTATTTACATAGCGCCATTAATGTACATAGCGCTTCACAGTAGTAATACATGGGGTAATCGAATAAATAACAGATAATATAAATAACAGATCAAGGGAATAAGTGCTTTAGACAAACATAACATTAAGGAAGAGGAGTCCCTGCCCCGAGGAGCTTACAATCTAATTGGTAGGTAGGGAGAACGTACAGAGACAGTAAGAGGAAGTTCTGGTAAGTGCGTCTGCAGGGGGCCAAGCTTTATGTATCATGTGTTTAGAATGTTCACAGTGCTATTCGTATGCTTCTTTAAGCAAGTGTGTCTTAAGGTGGGTCTTAAAGGTGGATAGAGAGGGTGCTAGTCAGGTACTGAGGGGAAGGGCATTCCAGAGGTGTGGGGCAGTCAGTGAAAAAGGTTTAAGGCGGGAGAGGGCTT
The DNA here is from genome assembly GCF_040206685.1 of Ascaphus truei. Taxonomy (NCBI): domain Eukaryota; kingdom Metazoa; phylum Chordata; class Amphibia; order Anura; family Ascaphidae; genus Ascaphus; species Ascaphus truei. The sequence continues at coordinate 535,663,151 of NC_134483.1, forward strand.
TAGATAAAAGGGGGTAGAAAGAAGACATCCTTGAGCAGAACGCAAGAGTCGGGATGGTGCATAGCGAGAAATTAGGGCTGAGATGTAAGGAGGGGCAGAAGAGTGTAAAGCTTTAAAAGTGAGGAGAAGAATGGAGTGTGAGATGCGGGATTTGATTGGAAGCCAGGAGAGGGATTTCAGGAGGGGAGATGCTGAGACAGATCTAGGAAAGAGTAGAGTGATTCTGGCAGCAGCATTTAGGATAGATTGTAGGGGAGACAGGTGAGAGGCAGGAAGGCCGGACAGCAGGAGGTTACAGAATTCAAGACGGGAGAGAATGAGGGCCTGAGTCAGAGTTTTAGCAGTCGAGCAACAGAGCAAAGGGCGTATCTTTGTTATATTGCGGAGGAAAAAGCAACAAGTTTAAGAAATGTTTTGAATCTGAGGGGCGAATGTGAGAGAGGAGTCGAGTGTGACCCCTAGGCAGCGTGCTTGGGCTACTGGGTGAATGATCGTAGTTCCAACAGTAATGTGGAAGGAGGTAGTAGGGCCAGGTTTGGGAGGAAGTATGAGGAGCTCTATTTTAGCCATGTTGAGTTTAAGGCGACGGAGGGCCATCCAGGATGATATAGCAGAGAGACATTCAGAAACTTTGGTCTGTATAGCAGGTGTAAGGTCAGGTGTTGAAAAGTATATTTGTGTGTCGTCAGCATAGAGGTGATATTTAAACCCAAAAGATGTTATTAGGTCACCTAGAGAGAGTGTGTACAGAGAAAAGAGAAGAGGTCCCATGACAGAGCCCTGGGGTACCCCCACAGAGAGATCAATAGAGGAGGAGGAGGAGGAGGTGTTAGCAGAAGAGACACTGAAAGTACGATGGGAGAGGTAGGATGAGATCCAGGATAGAGCTTTGTTCTGAATACCAAGAGTATGGAGAATGTGAAGGAGAAGAGGGTGATCCACAGTATCAAATGCTGCAGAGAGGTCGAGTAATATGAGCAGAGTGTAATGACCTCTGTCTTTGGCAGCATGGAGGTCGTCAGTTATTTTAGTGAGGGCTGTTTCTGTGGAGTGAGCAGTGCGGAAGCCAGATTGTAGAGGGTCTAGGAGAGAATAGGTGTTGAGAAAATGGAGCAAGCGAGAGAATACAAGATGTTCAAGGAGTTTAGAGGCAAAAGGCAGGAGGGAGACAGGTCGATTGTTAGAAAGACAGGTAGGCTCAAGCTTGCTGTTTTTGAGTAATGGTATGACTGATGTATGTTTGAAGGAGGATGGAAAGGTTCCAGAGCAGAGGGAGGAGTAAAAAATGTGTGTGAGCGTAGGGATTATAGTAGGAGCAAGAGGTTTTAGGAGATGGGAGGGAATGGGGTCAAGAGGGCAAGTGGTAGAGGGAGAAGTGGCGATCTACAGCGACACATCCTCCTCTGAGACAGTGGAAAAAGAGTCAAGGAAGGCAGGAGGAGAGTTAGGAAGAGGTGTAGGATGGGAAGAAGAAACAGAAGGGATGTTCTGACGTATGGATTCCACCTTTTCCTTAAAATAGTCAGCAAAGTCCTGAGCGGAGATGGAGGAAGAAGAGGCAGCTGAGGGTGGTTTGAGTAGAGTATCAAAGACAGAGAACAGTCGGCGTGGGTTAGACTTGTGCATGTTGATTAGTGCAGAAAAGTAAGCTTGTTTAGCTTGAGCGAGGGCAGAGTTGAAACAGGATAGCATAAATTTGTAATGAAGGAAGTCTGCGAGAGTGTGAGACTTCCTCCAGAGGCGTTCAGAGGAACGAGTGGAGGAACGCAGCATGCGTGTGTGGGAATTTAGCCAGGGTCTAGGGTTAGAAGGGCGAGTGCAGCAGAGAGAAAGTGGGGCATGTAGATAAAGAGAGGAGGACAAGACAGAGTTGTAGTTCCTGACCAGGTTGTCGGGGTCTGTAGCAGAGCTGAGAGAGGAGAGTGAGGAGCGTAAAGTGGACTCAAAGTCAGGTAAGTGAATAGAGCGCAGGTTTCTGCAGAACCGGGGTGTAGATGGAGGTGGAGAAGGGGAGAAGCGAGATAGAGAGAATGAGATGATGGTCAGAGAGAGGAAAAGGGGAAATGGAGAAATCGGAGAGAGAAGTTCTTAGTGAAAACCAGGTCTAAGTAGTGGCCATCCTTGTGAGTGCTGGCTGCAGTCCACTGTTGAAGGCCAAAAGAGGTTAGAGAAAGAAAGCGGGAAGCCCAAGGGAGAGAGAGGTCATCAATGTGGCAATTGAAGTCCCCAAGGAGAAGAACAGGGGAGTCTGAGGAGAGGAAGAAAGAGAGCCAGGATTCAAAGTGAGAGAGAAAGGCAGAAGGGGGATGAGTAGAGGTAGGTGGGTGATAGATGGCCGCCACATGAACAGGGAGAGGAGAGAAAATCTGGACAGTGTGAGCCTCAAAGGAGGGAGGAATAGGAAGGGTTCGGTAACGACAGAGAGAGGAGAGCAGGAGCCCCACGCCTCCACCCCTGCCATCAGTGCGCGGAGTGTGGGAGAAGGAAAGGCCACCGTAGGAGAGGGCAGCTTCCAGAGCAGAGTCAGACTGAGTGAGCCAGGTCTCAGTTATAGCAAAGAGAAGCAGGGAGTGAGAGAGAAAGAAGTCATGCACAGAGAGGAACTTGTTAGAGAGGGAGCGAGCATTCCAAAGGGCACAGGAGAAAGGGAGAGAGGAGGGAGGGTGGCAGGGGATGGGTATGAGGTTGGAGGGGTTGACAGCAGAAGGCGTAGAGGTTGCAGTTGGCAGGCGAGGACGAGCGCATGTAGGAATAAGACAGGGACCAGGATTGGGAGAGATATCCCCAGAAGCAAGGAGGAGAAGCATGGATAGAAGAGGATGTGTGAGGATGATTTGTAAGGGTTTGTTTTAGTGCAGGGGATATAGCTGTGTGGTGTCAGAGGACGCAGGTAAGAAAGGAGTTCATGTGAAAAGAGAAGTGGTGAAGGAAGGAGAGATGGAGATATATGAATAGAGTTAGAGACATACTGAGGCTGGTAAAAAGAAGTGCATAATTTGAGAAGAAGTGAAGTCACAGCAAATATAATATAGATATCATCTCTGTATAGTAAGGCATCTTTTTACTTACTGCTATGACACGAAGTGTACTGTACATAATTGCACCTCCTTTAAATAAATACTCTGATTGCTCAGAATGTCTCTAGACTTGTTTACAAAGCTATTTTTATTTTAAATATATAAAAGCGGGATTATGGTTGATGTGCATTATAATTTTTATGGTTCATATCCCTTGTATTCATGCAACATTATCACATAATTTAGATGTACTTCTCCGATTTTCTACTTATTATTATGCACTTTTTCTATGCAGTTAATACACTTTCACACTCACCTTTCTTACCCCTCTGTTCTTGTTCTGTGATAATGGACTGTTTAATTTAGACTTTGAGCTGCGATGTGACATTATGAGCTCCGATGGGACATCTAATCACTATGTGGCATTTTTGTTCCATTTGTTTTATGGTACCGTATCTAGGTAAATAAATGACACATGTTCAGGTGACTTTCACTCACCTCCCGTATAACCTCAACCGGCATCCTTTCTACATGGGTCACTTCAAAATAAATGTCCTCCAACAGTGTGGGTTTGATTAGTAACAACAAGGTGTAGTCACCCCTTTTCAATTTTAAAATAGACATATTTTGTTGATGTAGCTTTATAACCCATTCGCTGCTAGTAGTGTCACCAATGCTATACAGCAATATTTTCGCAGTCAAAGATTATTCTTCTACAGTATCTGGCAGCGAAGGGCTTAAAGCTGCAGAAAAAGCAATATCCTACAGGTGGTTTTTTTTTTTTGTTTGTTTTTTAAATAAACCCTTTTTAAACTATATATAAAAAAAATGCTACAAGTATTTTCCCAAACAACTCTAAATGACATTTTTAACAATGTAACAAGCATTTTTTATTACTATAGCAACCATTTGCAAAGTCACATTCCCTTCCTCTTCTCAAACAGGCTCTGGCAACAGATCCCTGCCCTCTCTCTAGCAGTGCACCAATTGTATCGAGTGATTGCCTGGTCACATGATCTTCCCCACACATCTTTGGTCCTCTTCTGCTGCACTGACGGCTATTTAGTAAATCCTTAAAGCTGCAGGTCAGTCAATATCCTGCATGTGTGTTTTTTTTTAATAAATCAGTTCTGTAGTAAGAAAAAATACTTTTAGCATTTTCTGTTTTAAAAAAAAAACAACTTTGAAAGACCAATTTTCTTGTATTCTATTTTAACAGCCATTTGCTAAGGCACCGCCCCTTCATGTCTTGTCACAAGCCCCGCACACCCCTTTGTCAGCCCTGCCCTCCCTCTAGCACATGTCAGTGCAGGAGTGCTCATGAATATTCATGAGCTTCCACTGACTGACAGAAGCAAATAAAAACATATGCCAGCTCTAATTATGTCACCAAATTTCGCCTATCAATACATGGAGAACGAATTGACCTGCAGCTATACAGTTCTTTAGGTAATTAGAGATTGCACACATGAAACTATTGAAGTAAAAAAAAAAAATTAAAAAAAAAAAAATTCAAAGACTGAACTGCAGCTTTAAGCCAAATCTTCGCTGATCAATCACAGGAGAATGGATCGATCAGCAACTTAACTATTTACTTATCATTGTGTAGATTGTATTGGTGCACATATTAAAGGGGATTTTTTTTTTTAACGGCAGCTTGGACTGCTGCGTTAACATACCATGTTATGCTGTCTACAGTAATGGTTTCCTCTGGTTCATTTACATGTATTTTATTTCTATGTTCATAGGTTACAAAATATCTTCTTCCCCAATAGAATTATTAGGAATGAAACATGAAATGCTTAGTTTAGGATTTCTTATGGGAATTGGGAATAATAATCTGAAAGGAACGTACCCTCCTTGACATTGAATATTCTGCATACAATTACATATACAGTGATATACCCTTTATTCATCTCATATGCATCACCTGTAAATTTGATTTATTTAACAATTCTGCTTTTATTGCATGAAATTGTTTTGGCAAATGTAACAAATGTCTAGTCTAGTATACATGAGCCCTGGGATACTGGTCTCTGATCACTCATCAGTTATTGCAACAGACCGTGTTCAGCTAATTCCTCCTCAATTTCTGAATGATTCAGGAACGCTTTGATTACATTACTCATATTTTTTAAGTTTCTCCTGCAAAAAAAGAGCAAGAAAGGGAAGATTCACAACATATACAACATATAACAAACATTTATTTGCATGATCCTTTTTTTTTATTTAGAAAATCAGCACTATAATTTCTTGATTTGGTGCTAATAATAATAATAATGTTTTATATATATATATATATATATATATATATATATATATATATATAATTAATAATATATATAGTCAAGATGAGGCATAATTTGCCTTTTTTTACATACTGTAGCACATACAGTACAGGTTGTTACAGTACAGTTATTAAACAGTGGAGTTTCCATTCCAGAGTGCAAAAGTAATATAATAGAGCCATTGGTAAATGTCTTACCCGAAAAGAAACCTGTAAAGGGTTTACAGGTAATTGCAGCGCAGTATATGGAGCTTTAGCATGAGGCATTGGCTTCATTAGGCAGTTTCACATAACGGTAACCTAAATTAGCGTTGGGTTAATTCTAATGACTATCCACTAAAGAGAATAACCTAGTTAATCACTGATATAATGTATGGCTACATTTCTACGGACGTTAGGGTAACACATATGCTAATGATCCATTATCCTAACTTCCCAGATGCACAAAAGTCAGTTAATGTTAACGCAGGGAAATAATGTGAAGAAAAAAAAGGTCACACCAAAATTTGCCGTTATTCCCGGCCAAACCCCGCTTATCCTAACATTATTTCATAGAATCGCCTATAAAGAACAATACATGTTTAAGTTTAACCAAAAAATGGTACCCTAATATACCCATTTGGTATGGCACTTTGTCAATACTCTTGAAATAGTTATGTGCCAGAACAAGAAAAGCTGTATTTTTATTTAAAATATTGTAATATTACTAAACACAGCAAGAAAGGCAGCTGATAAGATGTAAAATAAATAATGTTTTAAACTGCATTATGTTTTATATTTTTGTGAACGCAGGAAATGGTTGCCAGAGTTGGGATGCTAGATAACATATTTGCAAGTTACTACGGTATGTGTGTACATTTATACACCAAGCATTTTTAATTATAACTACACGGCAATTGTAATTGTGACTAAAACATGTAATCACTCATACAGTGCAAGCACTGTGGGAAAAATAGCAAAACATATATAATCATAAGATGCCACGCAGGGAAAAAAAGACATATTAGAACTAAATTACATTTTCCTCTTTTTGGCAGAGGAAGGAGCAGGCTGACTAGACCTCTTTTGATGTGGTCTCCCCCGCCTTAGTGAAGGTACCACTGGTGGTGGAGAAGGAGGAGGAACATCAGAAGTTGGCAATGACCTAGTTGAGGCTGCTGGTGTGGATACAGTAGAATATCCTTCCATACCCTTTGTAGCTTGCTGCACTGCCCATGTTAGTCCGTTCAAGGCACCGGTCAGTAGGCAAGACAATTAGTTATGTTTATGTTGTTTTTCTGCATTATCTGACAAAATCTGAGTTATCAGCTAACTAACATTATTAATGACACGATTAGCCACAAAACGAAATAGAGAACAACTTATGGGCTCCCAAAAAGAAATCCACTTTGTTGCACACCACCAAAATAAATAAATAGATAGAAAATAACTTTATTCAAAAAGAGGGTTACATAAAACATATACAGTATCAATGTATAAATATAACCAGTAATTAAAATATATAACGTGTAGCTACTAAGGCTTCGCTAATTAGACTGGTTGAAAAAATGCCAGGTGTGAAGCAATGAATGTAGAAATGATGGTTAATATACAGTATCATCATCTCAAATAATGTGGCTAAGCGGCCTGGTTAGATGATAAATAACAAGGTTTGCAATGGTGATGATGATAAAATCATCAATGTATAAAGCCACTGGGGGAATTGCGAATGGATATAACTATAAGAGTAGCCACCAATATTGTTAGCAGATGAACTACATAGATACCTATAGAAATGAAAATCAACTCAGGCAGGGTATAGAACTAGTCACTCTGCGCTAGTATAATTACTGGTGGATAGTAATTGCCACCTGGTAGATACACCAGATACAATATATAGCAAGATGACACAACACTGTTAGCTATATAAATTAGTTTAATATTGGGATCAGGTATAAATCTACACACAGCACATAATATAGCCAGAATAGTGTTAACTTAGCTAGAATCAAAGTGTATCAGCAAATACACGAGGATCAGCTAATAAATAATGAAACTAAACCTGCCTGTACACCCCCAAATTAGTACAAAGTAGCAAGAGTCATCATATGTCACAAAAACAGACCCATAGCGGTGTCTGATGGCATGTGTGACATGCCCGACGCATGTTTCCCTTCTACTATAGAGCTTCGTCAGAGGAAAGTTAGCGAAGGGCTCAGCAACTGAGGTATTTAAAGGGGACGGTAATCATGGTCCCGGCTATACAAAACGCACTGCACATGCGCGAGGAGACAGCCAATTCAGATAAACCGGCACTGCGCATGCCCAACCGAACAAGCATTACATTGATGGAATTATGTGCATGCATAGCCTGATAAAATCGGCCAGGTACTTGTCAATACACTGCGTATGCACAAGTACTTAGGTTGGGATGAAAAGTGTGCCAAATGTAATAGCGAGTGAAGGTAAAGCGCATGCGTGAGCTGACATAAGATAAACATAAAATATGTACAGCACATGTGTCACCTGATTAATTATTTGCAAGAGTAATTATACAGCCAAAGTATATAGGCACAGTGAATTGCTCCTCTACCACTCACAGCGCATGCGCGAAGAATCATGCAGGAGTTGGTGCAGGAGTTGGTGCAGGAGTTGGTGCAGGAGTTGGTGGAGGAGCTGGTGCAGGAGCATACTCGTCTGGATGCACCACAGTGAGCACTATGGTCACTGTGTCCTCCTCTTGCTGATCAGCTTCATACATGATATCTAGGGAGCTGTGTAACTCAGCCGATAGGTGTGTGTGAAACGGTCCTTGTGAAAAGTTACAAAAATATGCTCAAGTAGTCATACATTGTCTTTGGTTCATGTACCCTGTAGCAACATTGGCATGGGTTGTGTGTGACAAAACATATATTTCGTACAAATCTTAGATTCGTTTATTAAGATAATTAATATGAGTTTAGATTGAATATAATAGACATATTATTCATGTGATATAATAGGCAATTATTAACATTACTATAGACATACAATTTTAAAAGGAGTACTTTATACTAATTTTTATTTCTGTACAGGATAAGCCGTGGCCTGTACTGTACTTGAATATTATGAGACCTTGAAAATAGGCATCTCAAATATACATTATTGTGAGAACTGACTCATATACTGTACTACATGTATGTGTGACTGACGTAAGTAATACTGTATTTATATGTATGTCAGACAGGAATGTTAATAAAATAATATTTAAACTAGATTAATGTGCACTGTATTATATTATTTGCGTGTTTGAACTTATCAGGTTACTCCTCAGCAAGATCCCCTGTGTCCACAATTGTTGGAAGGCCTACAACCTGAGCAGTGGAGATGACCTAAATCATTCTCCTCTCAGATAAGCCACATTTTAGCTCTGGCAGTGGTCACCTTTTTTTTATGTTTTCACTTTTTCTTCAACATATCCACTGTGGGCACAGCATTCCCCTGGGCATTAACATCATTAAGAATGTGCTGCCAAATTCTAGTTGTCTCTGCTGCGCTGGTCTTGTTGCACAGTTCTCCTAATAGTCGTGGATGGTTATCCACTATCCCATTAATTAGGATCTATAATTCTGCATCTGTAAATGTTAGGCTCTGAAGCCTAGAAGCTTTAGCAGCAGATGTGGAAGCCTCCAATACCGTAAGGATAAAATGGCTTACACACTTTCCCATATGTTATGTATTTATTTAAAATTTAGCGTGAGCTTGGGCGTTATGTTTAGGTACCGCACGTGGATAATACGTCTGGAATGCGGAAGTGTGTTAATTGGACCGTATGTTGTATTTTTGCTGTGTGACTGTCAATACCCATGTGTATAACATTAGTTTAATAGATACCCGTTTAACTCAGGGAAAATAATGCGATGTACCTATTTATTTATTTATTTATTTACCTACTTCTCATGTGAGGAGGGTACTACAAGCAGGAAAGCAGGAACGAGTCTCCCCCATACAGAGAGCTACTGTATAGAGAGAGTGAGCATTGCTCTATATACAGTACCTTGAGAAGAATAAATAAAGCATTTCTGCTTTCCTTGATTTGACTATATCTGGTAATTGGATGGGCTGGAGTAGACCAGATAGGCAGAAACTAGAATACAGGCCACCAAAACTATTACCAGCAAAAGCACAGTGTTCTATTGAGCATCATTGTTGATGAGCTTTAAATATATATAACAGCAAATTGGTCATTTTATTGTTAACTTTATCACATATAACATCCACATTGCCATTGTCTCTGCACTTGAGAGTCTCATGGAGGCCTTTCCAAAGAGATTGTCTTCATGCTCCAGTATGTACTCAGTGAGCACTCTGACTTCCACTCTGTTAGATGTGTGTTTCCCTTTCCTCTCAGCATGCTGATGTCCTCTGTGCTAGATGTGTGCTTTCCTTTCCTCTCAGCACTCTGACTTCCTCTCTGTTAGATGTGTGCTTTCCTTTCCTCTCAGCACTCTGACTTCCTCTCTGTTAGATGTGTGCTTCCCTTTCCTCTCAGCACTCTGACTTCCTCTCTGTTAGATGTGTGCTTTCCTTTCCTCTCAGCACGCTGACTTCCTCTCTGCTAGATGTGTGCTTCCCTTTCCTCTCAGCACTCTGACTTCCTCTCTGTTAGATGTGTGCTTCCCTTTCCTCTCAGCACTCTGACTTCCTCTCTGTTAGATGTGTGCTTCCCTTTCCTCTCAGCACTCTGACTTCCTCTCTGCTAGATGTGTGCTTCCCTTTCCTCTCAGCACTCTGACTTCCTCTCTGTTAGATGTGTGCTTCCCTTTCCTCTCAGCACTCTGACTTCCTCTCTGTTAGATGTGTGCTTCCCTTTCCTCTCAGCACTCTGACTTCCTCTCTGCTAGATGTGTGCTTTCCTTTCCTCTCAGCACTCTGACTTCCTCTCTGTTAGATGTGTGCTTCCCTTTCCTCTCAGCACTCTGACTTCCTCTCTGCTAGGTGTGTGCTTTCCTTTCCTCTCAGCACTCTGACTTCCTCTCTGCTAGATGTGTGCTTTCCTTTTCTCTCAGCACTCTGACTTTCTCTCTGTTAGATGTGTGCTTCCCTTTCCTCTCAGCACTCTGACTTCCTCTCTGCTAGATGTGTGCTTTCCTTTTCTCTCAGCACTCTGACTTCCTCTCTGCTAGATGTGTGCTTCCCTTTCCTCTCAGCACTCTGACTTCCTCTCTGTTAGATGTGTGCTTCCCTTTCCTCTCAGCACTCTGACTTCCTCTCTGTTAGATGTGTGCTTCCCTTTCCTCTCAGCACTCTGACTTCCTCTCTGCTAGATGTGTGCTTTCCTTTCCTCTCAGCACTCTGACTTCCTCTCTGTTAGATGTGTGCTTCCCTTTCCTCTCAGCACTCTGACTTCCTCTCTGTTAGATGTGTGCTTCCCTTTCCTCTCAGCACTCTGACTTCCTCTCTGCTAGATGTGTGCTTTCCTTTCCTCTCAGCACTCTGACTTCCTCTCTGCTACATGTGTGCTTTCCTTTTCTCTCAGCACTCTGACTTTCTCTCTGTTAGATGTGTGCTTCCCTTTCCTCTCAGCACTCTGACTTCCTCTCTGCTAGATGTGTGCTTTCCTTTTCTCTCAGCACTCTGACTTCCTCTCTGTTAGATGTGTGCTTCCCTTTCCTCTCAGCACTCTGACTTCCTCTCTGCTAGATGTGTGCTTTCCTTTCCTCTCAGCACTCTGACTTCCTCTCTGTTAGATGTGTGCTTCCCTTTCCTCTCAGCACTCTGACTTCCTCTCTGTTAGATGTGTGCTTTTCTTTTCTCTCAGCACTCTGACTTCCTCTCTGCTAGATGTGTGCTTTCCTTTCCTCTCAGCACTCTGACTTCCTCTCTGCTAGATGTGTGCTTCCCTTTCCTCTCAGCACTCTGACTTCCTCTCTGCTAGATGTGTGCTTTCCTTTTCTCTCAGCACTCTGACTTCCTCTCTGCTAGATGTGTGCTTTCCTTTTCTCTCAGCACTCTGACTTCCTCTCTGTTAGATGTGTGCTTCCCTTTCCTCTCAGCACTCTGACTTCCTCTCTGCTAGATGTGTGCTTTCCTTTCCTCTCAGCACTCTGACTTCCTCTCTGTTAGATGTGTGCTTCCCTTTCCTCTCAGCACTCTGACTTCCTCTCTGTTAGATGTGTGCTTTCCTTTCCTCTCAGCACGCTAACTTCCTCTCTGCTAGATGTGTGCTTCCCTTTCCTCTCAGCACTCTGACTTCCTCTCTGTTAGATGTGTGCTTCCCTTTCCTCTCAGCACTCTGACTTCCTCTCTGTTAGATGTGTGCTTCCCTTTCCTCTCAGCACTCTGACTTCCTCTCTGCTAGATGTGTGCTTCCCTTTCCTCTCAGCACTCTGACTTCCTCTCTGTTAGATGTGTGCTTCCCTTTCCTCTCAGCACTCTGACTTCCTCTCTGCTAGATGTGTGCTTTCCTTTCCTCTCAGCACTCTGACTTCCTCTCTGTTAGATGTGTGCTTCCCTTTCCTCTCAGCACTCTGACTTCCTCTCTGCTAGATGTGTGCTTTCCTTTCCTCTCAGCACTCTGACTTCCTCTCTGCTAGATGTGTGCTTTCCTTTTCTCTCAGCACTCTGACTTTCTCTCTGTTAGATGTGTGCTTCCCTTTCCTCTCAGCACTCTTACTTCCTCTCTGCTAGATGTGTGCTTTCCTTTTCTCTCAGCACTCTGACTTCCTCTCTGCTAGATGTGTGCTTCCCTTTCCTCTCAGCACTCTGACTTCCTCTCTGTTAGATGTGTGCTTCCCTTTCCTCTCAGCACTCTGACTTCCTCTCTGTTAGATGTGTGCTTCCCTTTCCTCTCAGCACTCTGACTTCCTCTCTGCTAGATGTGTGCTTTCCTTTCCTCTCAGCACTCTGACTTCCTCTCTGTTAGATGTGTGCTTCCCTTTCCTCTCAGCACTCTGACTTCCTCTCTGTTAGATGTGTGCTTCCCTTTCCTCTCAGCACTCTGACTTCCTCTCTGCTAGATGTGTGCTTTCCTTTCCTCTCAGCACTCTGACTTCCTCTCTGCTACTTGTGTGCTTTCCTTTTCTCTCAGCACTCTGACTTTCTCTCTGTTAGATGTGTGCTTCCCTTTCCTCTCAGCACTCTGACTTCCTCTCTGCTAGATGTGTGCTTTCCTTTTCTCTCAGCACTCTGACTTCCTCTCTGTTAGATGTGTGCTTCCCTTTCCTCTCAGCACTCTGACTTCCTCTCTGCTAGATGTGTGCTTTCCTTTCCTCTCAGCACTCTGACTTCCTCTCTGTTAGATGTGTGCTTCCCTTTCCTCTCAGCACTCTGACTTCCTCTCTGTTAGATGTGTGCTTTTCTTTTCTCTCAGCACTCTGACTTCCTCTCTGCTAGATGTGTGCTTTCCTTTCCTCTCAGCACTCTGACTTCCTCTCTGGTAGATGTGTGCTTTCCTTTCCTCTCAGCACTCTGACTTCCTCTCTGCTAGATGTGTGCTTTCCTTTTCTCTCAGCACTCTGACTTCCTCTCTGCTAGATGTGTGCTTTCCTTTCCTCTCAGCACTCTGACTTCCTCTCTGTTAGATGTGTGCTTCCCTTTCCTCTCAGCACTCTGACTTCCTCTCTGTTAGATGTGTGCTTTCCTTTTCTCTCAGCACTCTGACTTCCTCTCTGCTAGATGTGTGCTTTCCTTTCCTCTCAGCACTCTGACTTCCTCTCTGCTAGATGTGTGCTTTCCTTTTCTCTCAGCACTCTGACTTTCTCTCTGTTAGATGTGTGCTTCCCTTTCCTCTCAGCACTCTGACTTCCTCTCTGCTAGATGTGTGCTTCCCTTTCCTCTCAGCACTCTGACTTCCTCTCTGCTAGATGTGTGCTTCCCTTTCCTCTCAGCACTCTGACTTCCTCTCTGCTAGATGTGTGCTTTCCTTTTCTCTCAGCACTCTGACTTCCTCTCTGCTAGATGTGTGCTTTCCTTTTCTCTCAGCGTGCTGGCTGCTTGTTTCCTCCGTCATGATGTTGCAGAGATTGCTTCTGCTATGCAGAGTAGTTGCAAACTGAACGAAGGCCCCTCAAAGTAATATCCTATAGGGTGTGTACTCATTTCCTGTAGAGCTTAAGTAATGCGGACATAATTATATCAATACATATATCATACAAATGCAATGTTTATGCAGACATATGGCTGTGCAATACGTGCAAATTACACATAGCCGATGGCACTAATAGGCAGTGATAATGTGTATTTTATAGGGGGTACTCCATATCGATTTATAAAGTTAAGTTGTTTTTCTGTTGTTCACCTTTGCCCCATATATGCCCCATCTATGTTGGATGAATGCCAAGTATGTGTTCAGATGGCAGTTCCTGTAAAAGCAGGAAGTCTGGACACATACGCAATTTCAAATTGTGCTATCTAAGCATTCAGTTTCTCAAGTCTCGAGTCAAAATTTATGACTTCATTCAAAGACAGACTGTTGTGACTTTTAGATAAGGAGTTAATGTCAGAATATGGGAAGTAAGTTTTCTGCACGTATACTCGCTCGCTTGCTTAGCTATATAACCCCTGAGGTAACCAAGAATAATCTAGGAGAGGTTTTGACAATGAACACTCGTGTTGTCTGACTCAATTACTTTCTCCTCCGAGCGCTCGTATTCTTTCCTGCCCAGCACCTTAGTAGTGGTAAAGGCCTCTCGAAAGGGTCTTCCGAGTTGAAGGGGACGGTTCCTACTTATGCTGAAGTAGAGGACAAATTTACAGGCAGTCACTGGTATTAATCCTACAGCAGATTAAGCTTTTCTGTGTGCTCAAAGCAATCTAGGAATAGTGCAGGTGCCGATGGCCAGAGGGAGATGATATTGCTTCCCACGAGGTGAACATGAGCTGAAACTTCCACCAAACTCACATAAACGCTAGCGTGATTATGTCACGCGCAAAAGGGGGCGGGGTCATGTGACTTCCTCAGGTGTATGAGAGATACAATGTACGCAGTCCTTAAATAGAGACTGTTAGCCAATGGCATCAGTATAAAATAATTAGTAGCAAGTACATGTAACAAGAGGGTCAACCAACCTTTCGAAACTAATAAAACTAATAAAAACTAATAAAAAAACAAAATAGCAATTGACAAACTTTATCAGTTGCTAAATGGCAATATGTATAATAATAATAATAATAATAATAGTAATAATAATACTAATATCCTTAGAATTAATATTATAACTAGGAGATACATGGACTATGGTGTTGAAGTGCAAAGACAATATTAATGAATCTACAGTATTAGTTGATAATATTAGACGATTTACATACAATCAAATACTGTACACTTCTATAGAGGCTAATACATAGATAAATGAACAGAGACTCTATAGCAGCCAGTATGTAGCTGCCAGTGGAAAAAAAGCCAAGAAATGGCCATTTTCATAAAAACAGACAGTGTCAGTCTTACAACATTGAATCCCTATATATTAGAGAATTGATATGTAAGACACATACAGTTAGAAATTAATATATCTTAGATGTCAATGATATATAAGCGGAACAGAGGGAATATTGTGTCAGCCAATAAACAGCTACTGGTGATTGAAAAAGCCAAAGAGTCATCATCATTGGCCAAAAAAAACATTTTTTGTTATTGAAGGTAGACATATCTGCAAACGACATTGCTATAGAAGATTGAAAGAAATAAGGAAGCTAGAAAAATGTGGGAAATTCAGAAACATGGGAAACCTCTAGAAAAAGGAGATGAGAGCAGCAAGAGTCAAACCACGAAAGAAATAGATTCAGACTTGTGTACTTATATTGATACACTCATTGAAACCTGCAGGAGCGAGAGTGTACAGAGTGTATATCCGATAGGATTGTTTCATACATTAAGAAGGAGGAAGAGGGAAGCTCTCTCCCAAACTTGATGGAATCACATGGTACATCCACCAATCCGATTGGTGGATGTACCACGTGATGCCTTTTTTTTTTGGAGTGATGTGACATCACCTTAAAGGAAGGGAGACCATCCATTCAGATACCTTATGCCACATTTTAGTCAGGTAAAGTTCAAGCTCCTCTTCAAGGAGGTCATATGGAGTATAATAAGGGCATTTCTAATTTCTGAATAAGTCTGATGCTGTGCCACAATACTCGTCTGAGATAGTGTTATATACTGGGGTGGGGACTTGCTGAATTGTACATAATGTAGCAGTTACTTATACAGATGTACTTTAGCCAGGTTTACTGTTTTCGGCACCAAGGCAAGATACGGGATTGCGACGGCCCCAGTGCCAGAGCATTACCGCTATGGGTGGTCCGATACAAAACCAGCACTATCTTCAGAACTGCGGCTCAAAGAAAGTAACTATTGCAATGGGACATTTGATCATGGACATTTTTCCATGACCAAATGACAGCTGGTGTTTGGCCGCAGGCGGACCCTCCGCCACAGCCGATCCGTCACCGGAACCACTGCCTTGGGCCACTTCTAAGGTAAGTTTAATACTGGTTAGGGAGGGGTTTAATTTAAGGGTTTTTAGTGGTTAAGATAGGGGGTTAAATTAAGGGGTATTAGCAGTTAGGGTAGGGAGATAATTTAAGGGGTTTTATTTATTATGGTAAGGGCTTAGGGTAGGGAATTTTAATGTAAGGGCTTGGTGTAGGGGTTTAAGTGTAAGATCTTAGGGTAGGGCATTTAAGAGAAAGGGTTAAGATTAGATACTTACCTTACTGGTGAAGCAGCCGATGGTTACATGTCCCGGCAGTGGGGGGAGTCGCAAAGAAGAGCTGATGGTCATTTGGTTGTTGCCAAATGTCCTAGACCGGTAACTCGTTACATCTGTAATATTCCAGGGGACATAGAGTCTGATTTTCTGTCTGACCCTGAAAATGCACCTTCTGGGCCTTAGGAAAGTACTGAAGGAGGAGGTCAGGTCCAAAGTAACCTCATTTTTTAATTCTTTACATGTACATACTGTAAGTGTTAATTAATCTATATGAGATGTTGGCATTACAATCTAATTTAGTCTAATTTAGTTTAGGAAGTGTTGAGAATGGTAAGTACAGGGTGTTGGGTTTAGAAATGAGATGTGCTCACATTTTAATGAACAGACATCAAAGAAAGATTTTCTGTTATATTTTATTGTATCTGGTTATTTTTTAACAGATGCTTATCAAACTATACATATTATATCAATTAAAAAGAGGCTTGGTTTTAAATGTAAAAAATAATAATAATGACACTTGGTTTACCCCCTGCTTCTGTTTGCAGGATACTGCGTGCGGGGGGCTACTGTACACATTCTTCACACTACTGGGTCTCCTGCATCGCTGCCTACTATCTAGGTGCTATAACAGCTGGAGTGCAGAGGTGAGATGAGTTGAGAGGTGAACGCTGTGTTCATACACTTAAGAGCAGTTGGAAATTGTAAATAATTTATAGTTCATTCATTGTTCTGTTCATTTAACTTCCTATCTTCTTGTGCAGTATGCTGCTTCCTCTGGAGAGATATTGATTTAACTATATCAGTTAGTCCCGCTGCCACAGTCAGGTCAGGTTTTAAGGCTATCCCTGCTTCAGCATAATCATTGACTGAGCCACTTGTGCTGAAGTAGGGATATCTTTAAAACCTGATATGTTGGTGGTCCTTGAGGACTGGAGTTGGCCACTCCTGATCTACAGTATATGGTCACTATTTTCCTGCCTTATCTCAGTTCCTGCTGCGATCCATGTGTCTGCTGATGACTAAATGTCTCCGGTCGGTGGTAGAAGCACTCGTGAACAGCGCTGACAGGTTCCGCTGCTTTAACATCATCTGGTTGGGTAGTGGAGGACATTCTGTGATGTTATACCTGCATTTCTGTGAACAGATTTCTCTTACTGTGCACTCCAAAACTGGAACAATCTACCGGAGACTCTCTTAGCCGCCACCAGTCTAAATTCTTTCAAATCTAAAGCTGTCTCACATTTTAATCTGGTCTGTAACTGTTAAATACTGTACGCCTATAATATATATTATCTTTAACTGTGCATGCAATGTCTTCTATATAATGTATACCCTGTTCACTTATGTAACTATGTATTTGTAAACATGTATTGTTTGTCATCATAACTCTGTGCCCAGGACATACTTGAAAACGAGAGGTAACTCTCAATTTATTACTTCCTGGTAAAACTTTTTATAAATAAATAAGTTACAGTAAAGAAAATTGCTCATCTTTGGGAGAAGAAATTGTTTTTATGAAATCGAAGCTGCTTTATCAGAGTATATTGAATTGGGGCCTTTATAAGAAATTATACAATGTTCATATTATAATGCAATAATAATTGGCAAAAGAGCATTATCTGGCTATTAATGACCTGGCCTGATGCAGAGGGCTTCGGCTTTCACCAAACTCTGGCATTTATTTCTGGTTAATGCTCCTATCATTATTATAATTATAGACTACATTAATGGCTGCAGCTATTACTGGCGATCTGCTGCTCTCCTTATCCACTCACAAGTCTTGTATTGAGCAGCCAGTGAACTGACATTTGCATGACTTTATCTGTTCTGTAAGTTTTTATAGCAGGCCATTAATCACATGGGTTTTGTGAATATCTTCTTATTTAGTCCTGGCCTTAGATCCGGGCTGCTCAACTCCAGGCCTCGAGAGCCCCCAACAGGTCAGGTCTTAAGGACATTCAAGCTTCAGCACAGGTGGCTCAATTAGTCCCTGCTTCAGCATAGGTGGCTTAATCAGAGGCTCAGTCTTCGACTGTCTTTGACTGAGTCTCTGAAAAGGCCACCTGTGCTGAAGCTTGGATATCCTGAAAACCTGATGTGTTTATTGGAGGGGGGTGGCTGGGGACTGGACCTGATCCCCCCTGTATTAGATTACTACCGTACCTCTTTATCTGCTGTTCTTCTATACTTGGTGGATCTACCTATGTTTGTCTCCATTCGCCATTTCCCACACGTACAAAGCTTACTGCTGTCCTCTACACTTTTTTGGGCACATTATCTGGCTCTTGAAGAATCAGTCCTCGTGCTCTAACCTTCATTTTAAGTCCCCATCTTAGGCTGAGACCCCGCTGGCGGTGAGCTCGCTATGCGCTTGGCACGCTTACCTTCTTCAATTTGGATCAGCACATCCCCTGTCCTGCTGTGCTCGCGCGCTTATGCGCGGGCACACACGCTCTCCTAAGCATTGTGCTTGGGGAGACAAGGGAGCGATAATTTCGTGCTGAGAGCAGGGTCACATGACCCTGCTCTGACAAATGGATAGAGAGGGGGCGTGTTCTTCTACTCTCCTGTCACACACACACACACACACACACTGAATTCAGCAGAGAGAAGTGGAAAGGAGGGGGGGGGGGGCAAATGGACAGAGGGGGGGCAAATGGACAGAGGGGGGGGCAAATGGACAGAGGGGGGAGCAAATGGACAGAGGGGGGGGCAAATGGACAGAGGGGGGGGAAAACAGACAGAGGGGGGGGGCAAACAGACAGAGGGGGGGCAAACGGACAGAGGGAGGGAAACGGACAGAGGGGGGCAAACAGACAGAGGGGGGCAAACAGACAGAGGGGGGGCAAACAGACAGAGGGGGCAAACGGACAGGGGGGGCAAACAGACAGAGGGAGGCAAACGGACAGAGGGGGCAAACGGACAGAGGGAGGGCAAACGGAGTGCTGCTGTGTGGTGGGGGGGCAAACAGAGTGCTGCTGTGTGGTGGGGGGGGCAAACGGAGTGCTGCTGTGTGGTGGGGGGGAGGCAAACGGAGTGCTGCTGTGTGGTGGGGGGGAAATGGAGTGCTGCTGTGTGGTGGTGAGGGGCAACTGGAGAGGTGTGGTGGGGGGAGAAGGGAGAGAGAGAGGGGGAGAAGGGAGAGAGAGAGGGGGAGAAGGGAGAGAGATAGGAGGGGAAGAAGGGAGAGAGGGGGGAGAAGGGAGAGAGAGAGGGGGAAGAAGGGAGAGAGAGAGGTGGGGGGAGAAGGGAGAGAGAGAGGGGGGGAGAAGGGAGAGATAGAAGGGGAGAAGGGAGAGAGAAAGAGAGAGGGGGAGAAGGGAGAGAGAGAGATATAGAGAGAGATATACAGTACACAGAAACACAGACAGCCCCTATACAGCATATGTCACACCCCCTCCCATAATAGCCACGCCCCCTCCCGTAATGTCACCGCTCTCCAAGCATGAGCGAGCTCAGCGGCAGGCAGCGGGGCCGCAGCCTAAGCTTGCACAAAGCAATATGCAACATAAACTAAATCATATTGAATATTTTCCAAGACTCCTGAATGATCAAGAACATTTAGGGCCATATATACTAAGCAATATTCCTCCAAAAGACAGATTTTTTCCAATTCCAGAAAATGTATTTCATCAAAAAGTGTCTTGTGGCATAGCACTGCCTAGTAAATATAGCCTATTATTACTACTATTATGAATCATACAGAGGCAGTGCTATTTAAGTCCCCCTGCTTCAATATTGCGTACTAACAATAATCATACAAATAATTAGATCTGCTGTAAGAGCTGTGCGGGGAGACACAGAGAGAGGGACTGCTTCTCTCTGATCTTTCTGCAGTAAGAGCTGTGCAGGGAGAAACAGAGAGAGGGACCACTTCTCTCTGATCTCGCTGCTGTAAGAGCTGTGCAGGGAGAAACAGAGAGAGGGACCACTTCTCTCTGATCTCGCTGCTGTAAGAGCTGTGTGGGGAGACACAGAGAGAGGGACCGCTTCTCTCTGCTCTCTCTGCTGCAAGAGCTGTGTGGGGAGACACAGAGAGAGGGACCGCTTCTCTCTGATCTCTCTCCTGTAAGAGCTGTGTGGGGAGACACAGAGAGAGGGACCGCTTCTCTCTGATCTCTCTGCTGTAAGAGATGTGCGGGATGACACAGAGAGAGGGACTGCTTCTCTCTGATCGCTCTGCTGTAAGAACTGTGCGGGGAGACACAGAGAGAGGGGCCGCTTCTCTCTGATCTCTCTGCTGTAAGAGCTGTGCGGGGAGACACAGAGAGAAGGACTGC
Source organism: Ascaphus truei (assembly GCF_040206685.1). Lineage (NCBI taxonomy): Eukaryota > Metazoa > Chordata > Amphibia > Anura > Ascaphidae > Ascaphus > Ascaphus truei. The sequence goes on from NC_134483.1 coordinate 535,683,405, forward strand.
TCCTATCTGATCTCTCTGCTGTAAGAGCTGTGTGGGGAGACACAGAGAGAGGGACCGCTTCTCTCTGATCTCTCTCCTGTAAGAGCTGTGTGGGGAGACACAGAGAGAGGGACCGCTTCTCTCTGATCTCTCTCCTGTAAGAGCTGTGTGGGGAGACACAGAGAGAGGGACCGCTTCTCTCTGATCTCTCTGCTGTAAGAGCTGTGCGGGGAGACACAGAGAGAGGGGCCGCTTCTCTCTGATCGCTCTGCTGTAAGAGCTGTGCGGGGAGACACAGAGAGAGGAACCGCTTCTCTCTGATCTCTCTGCTGTAAGAGCTGTGCGGGGAGACACAGAGAGAGGGGTCGCTTCTCCCTGATCTCTCTGCTGTAAGAGCTGTGCGGGGAGACACAGAGAGAGGGGTCGCTTCTCTCTGATCTCTCTGCTGTAAGAGCTGTGCGGGGAGACACAGAGAGAGGGGTCGCTTCTCTCTGATCGCTCTGTTGTAAGAGCTGTGCGGGGAGACACAGAGAGAGGGGTCGCTTCTCCCTGATCTCTCTGCTGTAAGAGCTGTGCGGGGAGACACAGAGAGAGGGGTCGCTTCTCTCTGATCTCTCTGCTGTAAGAGCTGTGCGGGGAGACACAGAGAGAGGGACCGCTTCTCTCTGATCTCTCTCCTGTAAGAGCTGTGTGGGGAGACACAGAGAGAGGGACCGCTTCTCTCTGATCTCTCTGCTGTAAGAGCTGTGCGGGGAGACACAGAGAGAGGGGCCGCTTCTCTCTGATCGCTCTGCTGTAAGAGCTGTGCGGGGAGACACAGAGAGAGGAACCGCTTCTCTCTGATCTCTCTGCTGTAAGAGCTGTGCGGGGAGACACAGAGAGAGGGGTCGCTTCTCCCTGATCTCTCTGCTGTAAGAGCTGTGCGGGGAGACACAGAGAGAGGGGTCGCTTCTCTCTGATCTCTCTGCTGTAAGAGCTGTGCGGGGAGACACAGAGAGAGGGGTCGCTTCTCTCTGATCGCTCTGTTGTAAGAGCTGTGCGGGGAGACACAGAGAGAGGGGTCGCTTCTCCCTGATCTCTCTGCTGTAAGAGCTGTGCGGGGAGACACAGAGAGAGGGGTCGCTTCTCTCTGATCTCTCTGCTGTAAGAGCTGTGCGGGGTGACACAGAGAGAGGGGTCGCTTCTCTCTGATCTCTCTGCTGTAAGAGCTGTGCGGGGAGACACAGAGAGAGGGGTCGCTTCTCCCTGATCTCTCTGCTGTAAGAGCTGTGCGGGGAGACAGAGAGAGGGACCACTTCTCTCTGATCTCTCTGCTGTAAGAGCTGTGCGGGGAGACACAGAGAGAAGGACTGCTTCTCTCTGATCTCTCTGCTGTAAGAGCTGTGCGGGGAGACACAGAGAGAGGAACCGCTTCTCTCTGATCTCTCTGCTGTAAGAGCTGTGCGGGGAGACACAGAGAGAGGAACCGCTTCTCTCTGATCTCTCTGCTGTAAGAGCTGTGCGCAGGGCCGCCAACAGGGGGGGACAAAAGTCACGGGCATCCCGGGCCTCATGAGTTGCGTGCGCGGCCCTGGACGTTATATATATTTTTTTAAATGGCTGCAATTGCGCATGCAATTCCTCGATCCCCCTCCCCCCCCGCACCCAATGTTGGACGGAGGGCGGGCAAGCACCAACCCTGCACACCCCGTGTGCGCCTCCTGCCCCATGCAGCAGCCGCGGGGAATGCTGTAGCCACCTGCCAGGCTTGCGCCCCGCCCACAGAGCTTATTTCTTGCATGCCAACCCAGCAGCAGCTGCGGAGGATGCTGCAGCCTCCCAGCATCTCGCTCCCCCCCTCCAGCTGCCCACCTCCCGTGAGCCCCCCGAGCTCACCTCCCATGCACCCCCCCAAGCCCACCTCCCGTGCGCCCTCCTCCTGTGCATTCCCGGAGCCCACCTCCCGTGCGCCCTCCTCCTGTGCATTCCCCGAGCCCACCTCCCGCGCCCTCCCCCCCCCCCCCCGTGCCCACCACCTCCCACCCTGGGCAGCTGCCAAGGGGACATCGGAGGCAGAGGGGAAAGCAGCAAGGAAGCAGGAAGGGGCATCCACCCGGTCAGGGTAAGTCACCCACTCAACCCACTCCACCCAGTCACTCCACCCAGTCACTATCACCCACCACCCAGTCACTGTCACCCACCACCCAGTCACTGTCACCCACCACCCACTATCACCCACCACCCAGTCACTGTCATCCACCACCCAGTCACTGTCACCCACCACCAAGTCACTGTCACCCACCACCCAGTCACTGTCACTGTCACCCACCACCCACTGTCACCCACCACCCAGTCACTGTCACCCACCACCCAGTCACTGTCACCCACCACCCTGTCACTGTCACCCACCACCCTGTCACTGTCACCCACCCACACACTCTCCCGCCCAGTCACTTTCCCACCCAGACACTCTCCCACCCAGTCACTAACCCACCCAGTCACTAACCCACCCAACCACTCACTCTCTCACCCACCCAGTCACCCACCTAGTCACTCAGTCACCCACCCAGTCACTCAGTCACCACCCAGTCACCCACCCAGTCACTCACTCTCTCACCCACCCAGTCACTCACTCTCTCACCCAGTCACTCACTCTCTCACCCAGTCACTCTCTCTCTCTCTCACACACACAGTCACTCACTCTCTCACCCACCCAGTCACTCACTCTCTCACCCACTCATTCTTGCACCCATTCACTCACCCACCCACTCACTCATGCACCCACCCAGTCACTCACTCACCCACCCAGTCACTCTCTCATGCACCCAGTCACTCACTCTCTCACCCACCCACTCACTCTCCCACACACCCACTCACTTACTCTCTCACCCACCAACTCACTCACTCTCTCACCCACCCACTCACTCACTCTCTCACCCATCCAGTCACTCACTGTCTCACCCACTCATTCTTGCACCCACTCACTCACCCACCCAGTCACTCACACACCCACCCAGTCACTCACTCACCCACCCAGTCACTCACCCACCCAGACAGGCAGTCACCTGTATTTTGTTGAAAATATAAAAATAAACAGGTTGCATTGTAATGTTTTTTCTGTATCACAATAAGAAAACAGTTAAGTGAAAGTTGCACTTCTCTCTGATCTCTCTGCTGTAAGAGCTGTGCAGGGAGACACAGAGAGAGGGACCTCTTCTCTCTGCTCTCTCTGCTGTAAGAGCTGTGCGGGGAGACACAGAGAGAGGGGCCGCTTCTCTCTGATCTCTCTGATGTAGGAGCTGTGCAGGGAGACACAGAGAGAGGGACCGCTTCTCTCTGATCTCTCTGCTGTAAGAGCTGTGCGGGGAGACACAGAGAGAGGGGCTGCTTCTCTCTGCTTTTTGCTGTAAGAGCTGTGCGGGGAGACACATGCAGAGATTCTCTCTGATCTCTCTGCTGTAAGAGCTGTGCGGGGAGACACATGTGGTGCTTCTCTGTGATCTCCCTGCTGTAAGAGCTGTGTTCGGGGAGACCCAGAGAGAGAGATCGCTTCACTCTAATCTCTGACTGATTTGCCACTATGGCAGTCAATGTGCACCCTAAAAAAAACAAGGACCAAAAATATAAAGAAATAAAAAAAACCTTCCTGGTTACATATGTATAACCAGGGAATCCTTCTCAGAAGCAGAGCCGCATCCATTATCCCACGATGCAGGGCCTCCCAACAATATCCCTTATCTCCTTACTTCCGGAAGCCGCGCGGTCGTTCCTCCAGGCCTGGAGATTCCTCCCCTGCACTCCGTCCCACTCCGCTGTTCCGCTGGTGATTGGGCTAACAGGCAAGTCCCTGACGTACTGTATGGCAGTCTACTATACTCCGCTAGGGTGGCTCACGGAACTAACTCTGGCCTGTGGGGTTTCTCTAGCTAGTCCTAGGCAGCCTGACTGGCTTCCTGGACACAACCTTCCCCTCCGCGGTCTCAAGCAGCTCTCACCTTGCGGTCTCCAGTTCCCAATGATATCCTTTCTCTGCAGAGGATATATTGTCTCTCTTTGCCAGTTTTGCCAACCCAAACATGGCCACCATGTCTCCGCATAGAAAGGAGAATGCCCAGCCTCTCAGCTCTGCCAACCCCAACATGGCCAACGCACATCCGCAGAACCTGCCTGAAGAGCAAAACCAACTCCCCCTGCGGTGTACGGGGCGGAGCCTCATAACAGGAGTGGAAGTAGAAGAGTGGATGCTGGGCGTGTGCTCTGTAAGCTGCGTGTGCACGCGACCAGCATTGGAGGAGGACACACGTGTGCGTGCGGGACGGAGGAACTGACGGCCCGTGGAGGCAGGTAAGCGGAGGTTGCGCTGCGCGCCCTGAATCTCCCTGAGGGTAGTCTGTGTGTTGCGTGGACGGCGCTGAGAAATCGGATTCCTAACAAATAGAAACAGTTTGAAAGGGATTACACCTCTAAAGTTTTCCCTCTGATTTGTACTCTACATCCTGGCTTTGTGTTAGTAACAGAGTGACAATCCACTGCATCATTTTCACATCTTCAGTTTCACTTTCTACAGAATACAACAATATAGCAATATTTATTATAACTGTAGCCATGCCTGGCTTGGCTACTAATCTGCCCTCCCTGACATGCACGCCCTGGTAACAGTGCATGCTGTGTCAGGACTAATCCAGGGTTTTCCCCACAGTAAGCAGTTCCCTTGAGTGACAGGGGAGGAGGTGGGCTAAGACCTGTGTTCTGCCCAATAAGGGGCTTATACCTTGGACCTTCCCCCTCGGTACTTAAGGGGCTGGAGGTCCTAAATTTAGGCAGTGTCTCTCCCCCTTGAGAGAGACAGGACTCACACAGAGGTGTACTGAGCACTGGCACCTGCTGTCCCCTCCCCTTGGGGGAGTGGGGCTGAGTACCTTTCCTCTGGCTATATTAGGAAGTCAGGGAATAGTTGGCACTGCCCTTGGTGCCCTGGCAATGGTTGGACGTCCAGGGACCATCCTAAGCTTGAAGACCAATTGACTGTGAATGCAGATACCGGCTATACTGTGTATGCAGAGGAGGAGAGATATAGTAAAGTGATCCCGTTCAACTATACTCCTGCCTGTTGTGCAATCTACCAGATTGAGTAGTGTAAGTTCTCCTGCAGGAATTGCTTTCATCTTCCTGGAGCCTGCAAGGGATGGAGGCGCTGACATCCATGAGCTAAAGAGCAAGTAACTACCCCAGAAGCCTGTCCTGATGCCCCCACTACCAACGGCCGACGACTCAGCATCCTGTAAACCAGCAGGTATCCAGCACTACACACCTGGTAACAGGGGAATCCCCCAGAGGGTGGGGGAAACACTGTTACATAACTCACTTCCTTATGTCCAAAGCAGACATAGTAAATGTTTAACTCCCCCCCCCCTTATGACAGAGATATATGTTGAGTGTGACCTACATACAAGCATATTACCAGTATTTGTTAAAGTGCAGTGGCTAATGAAGTAGAGGCACTCTGCATGGGTAAGTTACCCTAACAATGACGCAGATGCATAAGTACACAAGTATAAAGACTGATTAAAAGTTTAAGAAAGTGCTGTACGTTGCAGTGAGGCCATTGATGACTATTTGATTTATTGGGCCCCTGAGGAAACAAGAAATAAAACATGTGCATTCTGGGGCTCATAATATGTCTAGCTGCTTAAACTTGCTCAATTATCTGGAAAATTCAGATTAGAAGCGCTCAGAATTTGATCACATTAGAAATACCAAGAGAGACACATTAGTTTAAAGCCTGGCTTCAGAGTAGGGTATGTAAACATTATGGACATATTTATCAAAGATATTTATTATGTGGGGCTGTTTCAGCTTCAGCTCTGATATTTAAAAGCAAATTAAAAACCTTCCCCATGGAGTTTGGATGAAGCAATAAGCTAATTAATATTTTTTTTTTTACTGTGACAATGGGGATGACTTAATTCATTAAAAGTTGAACACTTTTTGTTGTCAAAAACAGTTGAATTCATTCTTTTTCCATTAGGTGCCAATCAGACATTGGATCTATGACACACTACTGGACAATAATCTCAGTCTTCCCCTCCGTGAGTTCTTATTTCTTATTTTACTCTCATACAATGTTAGAGGAAAATCAGCCAATGTCTTAGCTGACGAAAGTACTTTTTTTTTCTATACAGAGGAGGAGGGTGGTGACGGAGCACCGACCTTCCGAAATCTTGCAGAGATGGCAAATGGTAGCGGTGGGGCGCCAGGGGTCCCCCCCCCTAATTTTGCTGGCCCTAGGATTACCACATGGCTTCTCCAAAAATACTGGACACATTGGTGAAGGTGAAATGTGCTCGAGACATACACACACACCTTCCCCCTCTCTCCATCCATGCTGTTTGCTTCTCTCCTTGGCCCCACCCCCAGGCTCCTCACACCCCTACCTGATTGACTGCATTACCCGGCAGCAGCCAATCAGGTTGAAGGAAGCTGCCCAGTGCCCCCTAGCACTAGCCCTGTTTTCTCCCTTCTCAGGGAAATCCTGCGGCCCCCCAAGCCATCAGGTCACTATGTCCAGAGAGGTAATACCAGACACCCACATGTTCAGTATTACCTCTAATTTTATACTGGACAGTGTGTCCAAATACAGGACAGTTTGGTTCAATGGGGAGTATTCTGGGACGAATCTGGATAATTTTAGCGGAGTGAGATACCAACGCATTAATATTTTATATGCGTTCTCCCTTAACGTTTTGCATATCAAACTTTTGGTCACCGCTACAAGTATCTCGTCCCATTCCTCACTCTCCAGTACCTCTCCCAGGTCTGCTTCCCACTGGGACATGTAGCTTAGCTTTTGGGCATAGTCGGGGCCTGACAGGTCACTTCCCCATACATTTGCGATGTGAATCTACATGTATTTGTTTCTAATCAACAGAGCTTTTTGAAATTTGTCAATGGGGGACGGGAAACATGTTTGTTGTAGAATGATCTGATCTGGAGGTATCTAAAGAATTCTGAATGGGGGATATTTTTTTCAGATCTAATTTGCTCAAATGTTTTGATATTTCTATTTCCCTTCAGATATCTAAGTCTTGTAAATCCCTTCTGCTTTCAAATTGCAAAATCTATATTACCCCATAGAGGGGCCATTAATGAATTTCTGGTTGTCAAAGAGCATTTAAATTTGGCGGCCTCCCAAATTGACCAAGAGTTAGTCATTGAGGATAGTGGATCTTTGATGGTTCTAAAAACAGATTTTGGGTACCAAATCAGATTATTTAACTCTAGAGTAGAGCATATTTCTTTATCTAATTCTACCCACCTCTTACGGCTGGATGTTGTTTGCCATTGGGAAATTTGGCATAATTGCCCTGCTTTGTAGTAGGATGACAAGCAAGGTACCGCCAGCCCCCCTGTTAGTGTGGGTCTCTTTAGAATCTTCGCTTTTACTCTCATTTTGTTATGCCCCCAAATAAATTTAGAGATCAGAGACTGATGTGAGAGTATGTCCTTCAGTTTCAGCGGCACCGGTATGGTCTGAAATAGATAAGGAATGCGTGGGAGCAGATTCATCTTAATGCATTGAATCTTGCCAATCCACAAAATATTGTATGTTGACCATACTCTGATGTCTTCTCGTAAAGTTTGGAGGAGTTTGGGAAAACTAGCCATGTATAGGGTATTATACTTGCTGGTGATTTATATTCTTAAATAGTTGATAGCAGTTTGTTGCCATTTAAAATTAAAGTTAATGGCTATCAGTTTTTCCATCTCTTTTGGGAGATTTATATTTAGTGCTTCCAGCTTCGTTTGGATAATTCTGAAGCCTGAAATTATATTGAACTTCCCCAGTAGGTCAAATAGATTAAGGAGGGAGGAGAGAGGTCTAGATATCGTTAAGAAGACATCATCTGAGTACAAAGCTACTTTATGTACCTGTTGGTTAATTTGTATACCCTATACAGTATATCTGAGTTATTCCGAATGTGTGCTGCCAGGGGTTCCATGCTTAGGGGAGACAGCAGGGGTGAGAGTGGGCATCCCTGTCTCGTTCCGCTTTTATTTTCAAATTGTTCCGATGAGAATCCCTAGTGTAATACCCTCGCTGCTGGGCTGGAATACAGTGTTAGGATTGCTTGTAAGATTCTACCCCAGACACCGAACACCCCCAATGTAGCATTTAAATATTGCCAGTCTATCCTGTCAAACGCTTTTTCTGCATCTAGGCTCAGCCCCATAACGTGTATCTTTTTGGAATTGGCTACTTCTATCAGATCAATAATTAGTCTGTTATTATCTGCCGCTTGCCTATCTCTGATAAAACTGACTTAATCTGGGTGTATGGGCCTAGGCAGGACAGGACTTAATCGGTTGGCCAATAGTTTAGCATACATTTTGACATCCAAATTTATTACGGATATAGATCTGTAGCTTTTACAGTCCAATGGGTCTTTCCCTGGTTTATAAATTAGAGAAATACAGTAGATGGATGGAGCACCTGGTCTGGGAATGAGGCACCTGCCAGCACTGCATTGAACATCCGGAGTAGTTGGGGGGCTAGGATTGCACTAAATTTCTTATAGTATAAAATAGAGAACCTGTCTGGGCCTGGGGCCTTCGAGGATTTCAATAGTTTGATGACTTGGCGTAGTTCCTCCAATGTGAATCCTCTGCCGGCCCCTCTCTCTCCACCCTACTCAATCTTGGGAGTTTTGAGTCCATCAGGAAGTCCTATAAGGCCTGTTTGGTATTATTGTTATGAGTGACTTTCTCACCATTGTATAGATTTTCATAGAATTTTTTTCATTCTTCTACGATTAGCTTAGGATTTGATGTCATTATTCCTGATTTTAGTCTGGTAGCCCGAATGTTGTAATTTGGTTGTCTATTCCTTATTTTGTTCTCTAGCAAGGTATCTGGCTTGTTTGCTTTTTCATAACACTTCTTCTTTGACCATCTCAAAGAATTCTCTGCCTGGGAGGTCAGAAGCATGTTTAACTCGATTCTAGCATCTTTCAGTCCCCTCAATGTTTCTGCTCTGCCATCGTGTTTATGCTTGTCGGACAACTCTTCCAACTTGGTTTGGAGTAAGACTAACTTTTTATTTCTCTCTCTTTTCTCCATGTAGCTATGGTAATTAAGGACCCCCAGAGGGTAGCCTTATGTGCTTCCCACAAAATTGTTTGGGAGTTTACACTACCCTCGTTTAACCAAAAAAAGTGTGCAATCTCTTTATTGACCGTTTGGACAACTTCAGGGATTTTAATAATTGATTAATTTCGTTTCCAATTTGCTCTAGTTCTGTCCAGGTTAATCTGAGTGCAACGTAACTCTATTGGTGCATGATCTGACCATGAAATTTCATGGATCCCAGCATGGGAGATCTTCGGGACCAGTCTGCTTGAAATAAGTAATGATCAATTCTGCTATAGCTGGAGTGGGGGTGGGAGAAGAATGTATAGTCCCATTCGTTGGGATGGAGTTCTCGCCAAATATCCACCACCAGTTGGTTCTCTTTTAGACCCTTAAGCAGTGTATCTGGGCTTTCTTTTCTTCTGTCCCTATTATGTCCTTATCTATCTAACTTAGGGTTCAGGGTTGTATTTAAATCGACTGCTAGTATGAAATAACCCTTAGTCATCCCTTTCAGAGCTGTGAAAGATGATGCAAAAAAGGTGGGTGCTGTTCACAGTGGGCATATTGGTTAGCGATTCGTCAGGTACTGACCTTGAATTGTGCCTACTATAATCAGGAATCTGCCTTCCTTATCCCTTATCCCTTCTGACCTGTTCGACTATAATGGGGCATCTGTTATGGAACAGTACTGCTGCTCCTCTTTTTTTGCATTTGGCGGACGACAAGTATATGTGCGTGTATTGCTTATCAAAATGCTTGAGGAAGATTGTTTTGTTAAAATGCGTGTGCAATTTTCCTCTTTAGTCCGCCATTGCAGTTCACCTTTTACCGGGGCAGTTAGGCCTTTAACATTGTGTGAGATGATGTTCACTGCCATTGAAAGTCAATTGATCTAACTCTTCTGTGCTTTGACCTACAGCTGAGACTGCATGGGGAGTTCTTCATCCTACCGGGCTCAAAGACCTCCTCCAGGGAGCTCGTAAATTTCCGCAAGGGAAGGGAGAGCCAAAAGTGGGGATGGGGGGTGGAAAAATACTGATACTTGTTCTACTGGTGCATTGGGACACAGATGCTCCTATCTGTCCGATAGACGGAACTACCCTTTGGTTGAACGGGGGACCCAAGCATTGGGAGTTTACCTTGTCTGGTAGCACAGAAAGAGAAGGAGTGCAGATTATGGGCTATGGGGCCACAAAGGAGGTCCTGGGGCTAAATTCAGACAGGAGGGGGAAGAGGGACATGTTTAGGGATCCGGTGGGGTAGGGGATTAATGGGAGGTTTCTGGTCCTCTAAAGGTAGTGTAGGATTGGGGGGAGCAAGGTTGGAGGAAGTAGGTGTGTCCTCTTCCACCCTACAGGGCATGGAGTCATAAATTGAATTGCAAAGAACAATTGTGTGACAATAGAGCAAACATACTGTAAAAGACACGGAAGCATACAGTATGTATCAGGGCAAAAGTGATGCAATTCTGGGACCAAAAAAACTGCAGCAGACGTATCAAAGAAAAAAATGTTTTTGTGCCAAGCACGTGCATTGTAAGTGAAACTTTTTTGTCTTTTGTCACTGTTTTGTCACAGAAATTGTATTTGTGTTGGTTAAGTTTTTAATTACAAATCAAAATACAATTTCATTGACAAAACGCCAAACAAAATTGACTTACAACACGCATGCTCGGCACACACCCTCTGTATTGGCTATTTGAACAAATTGTGAATTCCTACTTTGTGTGTGTGTGTGACAGTGTGTGTGTGACAGTGTGACAGTGTGTGTGTGTGTGCGTGTGTGTGTGTGCGTGTGTGTGTGTGTGTCAGCGTGTGTGTGTCTGTCTGTCTGTGTGACGGGTTTGTGACACAGTGTATGTGACTGTGTGGGAGTGTTGGTTTGGTGGGGGGGTTTGGGGGAGTTGGTGGGTGGGCTCGGCTCCGTGTCCTCTTCTCAGGTGCTGCTTCCCAAGCGCAATGCGCTGACAACTGCCGCACTCCAGAAGCCTCTGCGCATGCGCACCGGAGACCGGCCAGAGTATTCTGCTGCACATGCGCGTCACGCCGACGGCTGCAACAGACGTTTGCCCACACTGATGCGCACCGACGACCTCTTTTGCCCCCATTACGTCACTTCCTTGCCCTTACTTCCATCGGAGAACTAAGGAAATTCACTCCTGCCGGCAAAGAAGTTTTACTTAAAAATGTTACAGTACAGACTAGTGTGACTATGAAATCTTTGTGCAGCAGAAGACAAATATTACTGTTTCTGAAGATATAAAAACAAATAACTTGAAGACCGCAGCATCTGCAATAACTAAATTCATTGTGGGAAATTCCCAAGGAACATAAATAGCCATTGGACTTTTCTTTAGCAGTTAGGCATGTACATCTTGGGGCATATGTACTGTATCATGGCAAAAATGGTACAATTCTGGGGCAAAACGGTGCAGTTCTGGGCCAAAAACATTGCTCCAGATGTATCCAAAACATCAATAGAGATCAATGTGTTTTTTTTCCTTTGCAGCAGTTTTTTTTGCCCCAGAATTGCACCACTTCTTGCCGTGCCTTCTGCATGCCCCTTTGTCTTCTGCCTTGCATGTTTGCTCTATTGTTATATGATTTATCAAACGGGCGATTGAACTCTTAAAGCTATTTTAGTATTACATTGGATATGCTGAGAGCAGTTGATTAACTGCTAGAAACCTAATGAAATGTTCTTTGATTTCTAACTGTCATCTTGATTTCTAACTGTCAGCTTAATGTGATCTACTGTTCTTGATGGCTGGGGTACAGTCCAAAATAATGGAATAGCACTTTAACTTGCTCACTTGGGACACAAATTATTTTTTGACTGACTCCTTCAATTAGCTCATTCTGAATGTCTTTTCCTGAGTAGTGAATATGGGACAGTCCTCTCCGCACCCATCCTGCATGTTCTTTCACTATTGGATGAAACTTCATTTATTTACAAAAAAAATTACCAGGAAGTAATACATTGAGAGTCACCTCTAATGTTCAAGTATGTCCTGGGCACAGAGTTATGATGACAGATACATGGTTACAAATACATAGTTACATAAGTGAGCAGGGTTATACATTATATACAAGACATTGCATGCACAGTAAGATATAGTATACGTTATAGGCGTATGTAACAGTTACAGACCAGATTAAAATGTGAGATAGCTTTAGTTTTGAAAGAACTTAGACTGGTGGAGGCTGTGAGAGTCTCCGGTAGACTGTTCCAGTTGTGGGGTGCATGGTAAGAGAAGGAGCGGCCGGATACTTTGTTGAACCTCGGGTCCATGAAGTGTTTTGGAGTCACATCTCAGATGATAAGTGCTGTTTGCAACTTAGCAGACAATTCAATTTATTTCAGGAAGTTTTGATTATGTGGCAGCTACAGTACAATTTTTCACACAAAAGTACACAAATTCAAGATTTCTTTTAGCAAGCGACTGCACAATTGGAATTAGACGCTTGAAAACCTCACACAGATGTCTTCTGCCAGCTTTAAAAATAGTCACCTAACACATTGTTTTTCTTTTCTCTACAGGCATTTTAAGCTCTTCCCAGTTCTGAATGTGGGCAATAGTTTTGCCAAAATGCTAATTTGTAGCAAATATTTGGATTTTCAAATATTAACACGAGTTAGGAACAAAACGAAACTTTGTAACTTCTTTTTAACTTTGAATACTTGAACACGTAGCAGGGTTCCTACACCTCCTGTGTGTGATGTTATTGTTTAAATAAAACTTTTTTTTACTTTTTCAAACCTGGCTCCCTTGGCAGTGTGCTGCTGTTTTCATTTTTTCCCATTTTGAGATACAAGTCTCATCTGTTACTTTCAAACACCAATTAATGGTTAATTGCTCACTGACCCAGTTCAGCAGCAGCAGCTACCACAGTGTCCATCGTTTCTGTGGAGTACAGCTACTGAAGCACACTGGGCTTTTGAGTAAAAATGTTACCTCAAGTACTGAGGTAGCAAGATTTACTGCCCTGTATACATCACGCTGCGGTAACCTAAAATCTCAGCATTAGTGCCCAAAAAAGTGCCTTATTTTTAATTGTGCAATACATCAACGTTACACCACCAAAAATAAAGCATTTTCATCGGATCCATTGCATTCGATAAACAGGCGTAATACCGCATTTTTAGGTAATCCTGCAAATAATGAAACACCTAGTTCAAGATGACGTTAGACTTGCCTTTAGTAGGTACTAGCTGAGAGCCCCGGCGTTGCCCGGGATGTTTGTGGTGTGGGGGTGGCATTTGGGTGGGGAGTGGTCCACGCGGCCCATGGCAGTGTGCGGTGGTACTGCTGCTGTGGCTGTACTGATGGTGATTGTATCGGTGTGCTGATTTGGGAGGGTTTGTTGCTGATGTGGGGGTGCGGATGTGGGTGTGCCGATGGGGAGGTGCGAAGGTGCCAATGTGTGGGTGCTGATGGTGTTGATGGGGGCTGGGAATGGTGGGGAGCCGAGAATGCCAGTGTGCTGGGGGGGGGGGGGGGCATGGGATACCGGTGTGCTGATGTGGTGGTGCTGGGGATAGTGTATGTGTGTGTATACGTGTGTGTGTGTATATATACACACGTGTGTGTATACATGTTTGTGTGTGTGTGTGTATACATGTTTGTTTTAATACATTATGTATGTGTACGTGTGTGTGTGTATTCATGTGTGTGTGTGTATACACGTGTGTGTGTGTGTATACACGTGTGTGTGTGTATACACGTGTGTGTGTGTATACACGTGTGTGTGTATACACGTGTGTGTATACACGTGTGTGTGTGTATACACGTGTGTGTGTGTATACACGTGTGTGTGTGTACACGTGTGTGTGTGTATATACACGTGTGTGTGTGTGTGTATACACGTGTGTGTGTGTATACACGTGTGTGTGTGTGTATACACGTGTGTGTGTGTGTGTATACACGTGTGTGTGTGTGTATACACGTGTGTGTGTGTATACACGTGTGTGTGTATACACGTGTGTTTGTGTATTCATGTGTGTGTGTATACACGTGTGTGTGTGTATTCATGTGTGTGTGTGTATACACACGTGTGTGTGTATACACGTGTGTGTGTGTGTATACACGTGTGTGTGTGTATACACGTGTGTGTGTGTGTGTGTATACGTGTGTGTTATACACGTGTGTGTGTGTATACACGTGTGTGTTGTGTACACGTGTGTGTGTGTATACACGTGTGTGTGTGTGTGTATACACGTGTGTGTGTGTGTATACACGTGTGTGTATACACGTGTGTGTGTGTGTATACACGTTGTGTGTGTATACACGTGTGTGTGTGTGTACACGTGTGTGTGTACACGTGTGTGTGTACACGTGTGTGTGTACACGCGTGTGTGTACACGTGTGTGTGTGTGTGTACAACGTGTGTGTGTGTGTGTGTGTGTACACGTGTGTGTGTGTGTGTACACGTGTGTGTGTGTGTGTACACGTGTGTGTGTGTGTGTGTACACGTGTGTGTGTACACACGTGTGTGTGTGTACACACGTGTGTGTGTACACACGTGTGTGTGTGTGTGTGTGTGTGTACACGTGTGTGTGTGTGTGTACACGGTGTGTGTGTGTATGTGTGTGTGTGTGTACACGTGTGTGTGTGTGTGTGTGTACACGTGTGTGTACACGTGTGTGTGTGTGTACACGTGTGTGTGTGTACACGGTGGTGTGTACACGTGTGTGTGTGTACACGTGTGTGTGTGTGTACACGTGTGTGTGTGTGTGTACACGTGTGTGTGTGTGTGTGCACGTGTGTGTGTGTACACGTGTGTGTACACGTGTGTGTGTGTGTGTGTGTGTGTGTACACGTGTGTGTGTGTACACGTGTGTGTGTACACGTGTGTGTGTGTACACGTGTGTGTGTGTGTGTACACGTGTGTGTGTACACGTGTGTGTGTACACGTGTGTGTGTGTGTGTACACGTGTGTGTACACGTGTGTGTACACGTGTGTGTGTACATGTGTGTGTGTGTGTACACGTGTGTGTGTGTGTGTACACGTGTGTGTGTGTACACGTGTGTGTGTGTACACGTGTGTGTGTACACGTGTGTGTGTACACGTGTGTGTGTGTACACGTGTGTGTGTACACGTGTGTGTGTGTACACGTGTGTGTGTTGTGTGTGTACACGTGTGTGTGTGTGTACACGTGTGTGTGTGTGTACATGTGTGTGTGTGTGTACACGGTGTGTGTGTGTTGTGTGTGTACACATGTGTGTGTGTGTGTGTACACATGTGTGTGTGTGTACACGTGTGTGTGTGTGTGTGTGTACACGTGTGTGTGTGTACACGTGTGTGTGTGTGTGTACACGTGTGTGTACACGTGTGTGTGTGTGTGTACACGTGTGTGTGTGTGTACACGTGTGTGTGTGTACACGTGTGTGTGTGTGTACACGTGTGTGTGTGTGTGTACACATGTGTGTGTGTACACGTGTGTGTGTACACGTGTGTGTGTGTGTACACGTGTGTGTGTGTACACGTGTGTGTGTGTACACGTGTGTGTGTACACGTGTGTGTGTGTGTACACGTGTGTGTGTGTGTGTACACGTGTGTGTGTGTGTACACGTGTGTGTGTGTGTACACGTGTGTGTGTGTACACGTGTGTGTGTGTGTGTACACGTGTGTGTGTGTGTGTACACGTGTGTGTGTGTGGTGTGTACACATGTGTGTGTGTGTGTACACAGTGTGTGTGTGTGTACACGTGTGTGTGTGTGTGTACACGTGTTGTGTACACGTGTGTGTGTGTGTACACGCGTGTGTGTGTGTACACGTGTGTGTGTGTACAGCTGTGTGTGTGTACACGTGTGTGTGTGTGTGTACACATGTGTGTGTGTACACGTGTGTGTGTGTGTGTACACGTGTGTGTGTGTGTGTGTACACGTGTGTGTGTGTGAAGGGCAGGCCGGGGGGGGGTGAAGGGCAGGGCCGGGGGGGGGGGGGGTGAAGGGCCGGGGGGGGGGGGTGAAGGGCAGGGGGGGGGGGGGTGAAGGGCAGGGGGGGGGTGAAGGGCAGGGCCGGGTGAAGGGCCAGGGCGGGTGAAGGGCCAGGGCGGGGGGGGGTGAAGGGCCAGGGCGGGGGGGGGGTGAAGGGCCAGGGCGGGGGGGGGGGGGTGAAGGGCCAGGGCGGGGGGGGGGGGGTGAAGCGCCGGCCCGGGTGAAGCGCCAGGCCGGTGGGGTGAAGCGCCGGGTGGGTGAAGGGCCGGGCCGGGGGTGAAAGATCTCTTCCCGTGCGGTTACTTACCTCGCACCGGGCCCGCGCTCCTCCTCGGGTTCCTCGGCGGTTCCCCCCGGTGATGCG